>NW_025892617.1:0-5151 GCF_002878395.1 Capsicum annuum
ACAAAATATAAATACAATGTCCAGTCAATTATAAATACAAATACAAAATAATTCTTGAAAACACAAGTGTGAATTGTATAAAATATAAATACAAACTAGCCAGGGGAGGACCTACGCATATTTTCAGGGTGCTCTGGCACTCATTAAATTGATGCGGAATATGTATAACTACATAAGAAATATACGAAAAAAGGTTTAAATTATATAAAATCCCTACTAAAATAGGAAGTTTGTTGAGTATACTGACATTTAGGTTGATCTTAAGGTTTTTCATTGGTAGGAGTGCCTCGAGTTCGAACCTGGCTAGGTGACTTTCTTATTTTTTTCTGTAGTAAGCACCCACAATCCTTAATTCTCGGATCCGCCACTAAAACTAGCAAACACAAATATAAGTGTGAACTATAAAATACAAATACAAATGTGAACTATAACAAACAAAAACAAGTGCGAACTATAAAATACAAATACAAATGCAAATTATAGTATATATGCAAAAACAAACACAAACTATAAAATACAAATACAAATATAATTGTATCAACAAATGCAAAAATATAAATGATGATGTGAATATAAATACAATTAGAAATTATGATATTTTTATTGTTATTTGTGACTTGTACTCAAATAGTCATACTTTTTGAAAATACCAAAAATATAAGATAGAAAAAAAAAGTAAAAAAAGGTATAAAAAAAGAAAAAAGAACAAAAAAAATAAAAAAGAAAGAAAAATAGAAGATAGAGATAGAAAAAAAGAAAAAGAACGAAAAGAAAGGAACAAAAAAAAGGAAAAACAATAAAAAAAAGAAGAAGAAACACGAAAAAGAAAAAAAATACGAAAAATAAATGAAAGAGACGAAAAAGAAAAAAAGAAAATGAAAATAGAAAGAAAAATCAAAAAGTAAATAAAATAAAAAAAGAGAAAAGAATAAAATAAAATAAATGATGGTAAATACAAATACAATGCACGATTATGATGCTTTCGTCATCATCCATGACTTGTGTTTGATGTACTCATATTTTTTGAAAATAAAAAATATAAAATATAAATAATTAATGTATTTATATTTTTTATGAATACAAACTATTGAGTAAAAGATAATACAATGGATGTGAATCGAATATATCGATTATAAATGATAATATAACAAAGCGTAAATATAAAAGGTAAATTTTATGTCAAACACAATATTTTTAAAACTTCCCCTATTTTTAAACTCCTTGGAATAACTAAGAGTCTAATAAAAACATACTAAAAATATAGGAAAAAATTGAGTAACTATAAATATTAACTTAATCTAAACTTGAGAGCAGCAATCTGAAAAATAAAATAAATTATCGATTATAACAAGTTAAACTATATTGGTGTTGTCATTGTCTATAAAGTTAACTAATTCTTATCAAAAAGTGGGGGGAGGGGGGTGGGAGAAGGAGGGTTGTGACATTAGAGACCATGCGCCAAAGTACACGCTAAAACCAAAGGGAATAAAGAGTGGAGCCCAAAGGGAATTTTGCACCAGAAATTAGGACCAATACACCGGTTGTAAAGCAAATGGTATTCGATTCTCCGTCATCTTTTCTACAAGAACTAAACTATAAATATATCCTATAGATAAAAAAGCAAAATAGCATACCATCATTCACAAAAAATCTTCTTTATAACTTCTTTCTCTACAAAAAAGAAAAGAAATGACTCATAGAGCCTCGGATCAATTTCATATTTATCAACCATACACAACTATGTACAAACAAACCGATCACCATTTTGAGAAAGGCAATTCATCAAAGAATAAGGAGGAACTCAAGGTGCATAAACTAATTGATGTTCCTCCATATCCAAGTATTAGTTACACATCGAATGGATTTGAGGCATTTAGGCACGAAAAAGAAGTACATGTTCGTAAGGAGAAGTCAAAGTATCAATGGAATAACATAGGATACGTTGATCAAGAAGAGAATAGCTATGGAAAATTAGCTTACGAGGAAGAAGATGAAGAAGAAGACGTTAATGCTGAAGCAAATGCTTTTATCAAATGGAAGCATGATAAGTTCAATCGTGCTAAATTGATGTCCATGAAGTCCTTTTACTAGGTTAGAGGCTTCTAGTTTGTTGTATATATATCATGCATGGGCCCTGCTCTTTGTTTTACGTTTATATACTATATAACTAAGCCTCAGTATTGATGCATTAGCTAAATAAATTGTAATCGGTTGTATTTGTATTTTCTTTGATAGTACTATCGTACCCAAGATTGATATATGGTAGACTTATAACTTTATGTTTGTGTATCAAAATTAAATTTGCCTTTTCTATTTTATGGCATTATTTTATCCTTACACCTGAGTATATGCTAGCATTCACCCGCTAACCCATCTTCGAGTGCTGTATCCCCACACGATGTAGGAACCAGCCATACTACTCCTGCTATTTAGTGATCTTAGATATAGGAACAACTTTGTGTTGGACTAAAGTTGTGAGCTTCCATACTCCGGAAGTTATGGACTATTTTCATACTTTTGTTTCTTCCTTGGACTTTGGTTTTGGCTATGGTCGAGGGCTTGTCCTAATTGGATGTTTTAGGATTTTGGTTAGAGGCTTTTTGTGACTACTATGGGAATGTACGGTGTCAATATTGGTGTCAGCCTTGGCATTGGTATTGGTATTGCGGCTGACACCAGTTGGATGCTTGGTTGGATGTTTGGATAGTTATGGTTATGAGCTTTATTAAATGCCTTTCAATTTATAATTTTTCTATCTTGTTATATGTTCAGAATTCATATGACATAGGGTACAGGGAGATTATGGTTGGGTATTGGGGGCGATCTTCGTTTTAGTTCGGACTTGAGATGCCTGACACGACTAGGCCCTGGTTTGGGTCGTGTCAGATTTGTATCAGAGCCCTAGGTTCATTGTCACTTGGGAGTCCACAAATCCATGTTGAGTAGGGTATCTTTTAAGGGTATGTAGCGCGCCACACTCATAAGGGAGAGCCTACAAGGCATTTAGGAATATATCTTTCTTGTGTTCTATTTTCAAGCTGTAGTGTCTCTTGTCCTGAAATCTCCTCTAATACCTGTTTGTTCGCTTTTTAGATCATGCCTCCTTGATGATGTGATGCTCATATAAACTCCTTTGTCCCACCCTTGGACAATGCTGATGGGACCCATTCTACTTTTAGGGTCCAAACCCAATCTAGGGGTCCAGTTCCTAATTTTCCTCCTGGAGTTCCATTGGTTCCCTCTAGTTTTCCTTGAGCTCTTCAGACTTATGTGACAAATGGTGAGTTTCATCAGTCTATCCATATTATAATACCCCGATTATCTGAACCGAAATGCTACACGGTGCTCATGACCCCGAACGACCACAAGCTAACCCATGACTAATATCTATACCTGTACACTGCATAATATTACATGAATATACGGAAACATGCACTGACAGGCCGTAAGGTTCAATACTGAACATAACTTAATAATAACAATAATGTCTGACATAGAGTGGTATCCCCATACCAAAACAAAACTGAAATACTGAAGTCTAAAAAACATCAAAACTACTGTAGTCGTCTGAAAGCCTCTAACTATCTGACTAAGGAGTTGATGGGACATGTCCCCAACTAACTTCGTCAACTAAAAACTAAACTGATATGATAAAATATGATCATGTTATCGGAGAATGAGGACTCACTGCTAAAACTCTGAACCCTGGAATGCTACTGCTGCTGTTGATCTGGGAGTCGTGTCTTTGAACCTATGGTGTAAAATAAAAAGAAAACACCACAGCACAAATGCGTCAGTACAAAAGAATGTACTGAGTATACGTGTGAGGTAAAATGAATAATAGGGCTTACATACATGAATGATAATAATTGACTGACTAATATGAACGTAAGAGTGCACATATGAATACATAGTAACTGAGATCGTGAGAACATGATAACTGAATCTATATACTGATGAAATGAATTTATTGATTTATAGCACGGCTGATACTAGTGTTCTAATAACTGAAACAACTGATAACAAGAGTGACTGTGTCTGACAGTCCTAAATTTGTTGGAACTATCTGAGTTCCATACTGTGACTGAGTTGACTGTATCTAATAGTCTTGAAATCTTAAGAACTATCTGAGTTCTTTTACTAAGACTGATACTGAAACTGTAGGAATAGTCATTTAACCTACATGCCCCAAATGCGCTATAACAGCTGAGCTAGGGTTTAATCTGTGCCCTGATTAGAAGGGTGTCAATACCGCGCCACTGGTAAGGACAACTGTGGGTACCCTCATCTGACAGTGTACCCAAAAGAGAATGGTGGGGCCCTCATCTGACAGTACTTATCTACCTCATCAACCCTCATATGATAGTGTTGATGTCTCAACCTATGCTGGCTACATAGTTCTGGAACACAAGGATGATTGCTAAGAATTACACCCTCATCTGACAATGTGTGTTCCCATCCTTGGGTTCACTCGGTGCTAATTTCTACTCCCATCTGAAGAGACTGAACATGATTGACTGACTATACATGGACTGAGTTTACTGAATTCCATCGACTGACGGAATACCATTGATATCTGATAACTGACTGAGTTCATGAGATTACTAATCTTATTGAGTACTGAGTTCATAAGATTTCCTGAGTCACATGACTGACTGACTTTTATGGAACATGGCTTGACTGAGAGTATCATGAAAATATGACATGGCTCTAGGCACACAACTATATTTTTCAGGTACATGTACCCCAGGACTCGATAGAAGGAAACTGACAAGGCATGACATTGTTGAATACATGACCAACACCAACAATCCATAATACTTCTTGATCATAGGAATAGAGTTCATAATTCATAATGCCATAAATAAGGGATTTCATGCTTCACATGGTTATCATAGTCTAGATCATGGAAGGGAATGCAGATAACATGTACATACTTGCATGATTTCAATATCATGAACGTTGCATAACACAATAGTCAATACACAACAAGAGCATGGAAATTGTGTTGCATCATAAATACTATTGAGTCATAAGGAACATGATTCTATCATTCTAGGTATTTTATCAAACACCTTACATGCACACATTATAGCATAGGTGAAATCATCAATTTAAGAATCTAAAACTATCCAAACTCATAGGTTTTCA
>NW_025892618.1:0-4493 GCF_002878395.1 Capsicum annuum
TGGCCGTAAGGTAGATTGTGCTTGGTGAAATTGTTGTTGGGAGATATTCAAAAAAATTTGCTGACAAATAGGTTGGAGATAAGCATTGCAAAGGTCAGAAAAAACATGAGACTGCAAAAACAGGTGACCTGGAGGGCATTGCGACTGATGCACAAAAGCTGAGCTATTTATATTTTATGAATTTCTTGGCGTGTTTGATTGGATGACTGGATGGACGACTTGTATTGCTTCTATAAGTTTTCCTTCTTGAATGTCATTTTCTATCTCTTTGCCAATTTGAATCAAGTCGAAGAAGTTGTGTGCACAGGTTCCAATCAACTTATCATAATATAGGCCTTCTTGAATTTGAATAAAGGCTGAGATCAATTCATCCTCAGAAAGTGGAGGACGTGTTTTTTAAGCTTCTAATATCCATCACATGGCGTATTCTTGAAAGGATTTATGCGATAGCTTCTTCACTTTGAGCAAGTCAGTCATGTGAAGATCGCCTCTAATGTTAAACTCGTATTGCCTTACAAAGTCATGAGCCATATATTCCCATGTGCGCCATTTGCTAAAGTCTTGCTTGGTATACTAAGTTAGAGCCAATCCTGATAAAATTTGAATGAATAGCCTCATTCGTATGGCTTCATCATTTCTAATTCCGATTAACCTGCTACACTAGTCCTTTAAATGTGCAACAGGATCTCCTTTCCCACCTAAAGGGTTAAATTTGGGTAGCTTATACCCTGGTGGAAGCTCAATATTCGGGTGCACATATAAATCTTCATAACTTAGACTCTGGCAATTTCTTAAACGCAACTCTTCATCAAGTGATTTTCTTAGATTGTAGAGCTCTTTGCCCAAATTTTTGTGGTAGATTGATTGAATCTCCTTTTCACATTTTGCATTTTGATAGAGTAATAGCTGGTCATGCTTATTTTCCTTGAAAGGAAGCACAACTGTGGAAGAACGGATATTTGGCATCATAGTAAGCTAGAAATTCTGGGGATTTGATGACATTTGTGGAGAGATTGTGTAGGCAGGAGTTAGGAGAGGTGATATGGTTAAACAAATATTTTTGGTCGAGTTGGAAGTCGTGGTAGTGGTAGGAAAAAGGCTGAAAGTACTTGGCAGATTGACTAAAATATTTCTTCGAACCACATTCGTTTTATCGCCATCATTTTGTGGTTGCACTAAACCCACACCGGTACTGGATGATTCAAACTTATCTGCCATTACCATACCGTCCTCAACGTAAATTCAAAGTCAAAACAATGTTCAATGCCAGACAATCTCTAACAAAAATAAAATTTTAAACATAAAATTAAGTGTCAATACATGCGCAATGCGTATAATAATAATAATAATAATAACAACAACAACAACAATAACAACAACAACAACAACAACAACAACAACAACAATAAAATTTTGGAGAAAAAGATTAATTCGTGATGAGCCTAAGTAAGAGGTCTAGACTAGAAGAGATGATCTTAGTTGCAGAACGAGTGGATTAAGAGACTTCTTAGCTAGTAGGCTCTAATGCTTGAGAAAAAAAAAGAAATGGTTAATTTGGAGTAGTAATCAGAAGAAAGGTTGACTTATGTCGAACACCAAAGCTTGGCTCTAGCTTGACCCTTATACTTGCTAACTCTGACATATCCCAAAATTTGCCCCAGTCTAAAGATAATTATAACGATGATGTCTCATCTTGCGTGCTAAAATCATATACCGGTCTTTAGGAAATATTGATGACAATGACTTGATTGCATGCCAAAATCATGTCTCAGTCTTCTCTCATATTTTTTGGGGAAAAATAAAAAACATAATAAAGAGACCGAGCCTTATGTAGGCTGCCTATGTATCCTGTGTCTGACAGAAAATCAGGTCGAACGTAGTTCCAATTACATGCAAAAAGGATGTTGAAATTCAATGCTAATATGACCAATTCCCTATGTGGGCTGCTGACATATCCACCGAGGAAATCAGGTCAACCGTAGTTCGGTTTACATAAAAGAAAATTTAAAAACGTACAAAGGATTGATCATTATAACAATACATAATTGTTCCAAAAAAGATGCTACCCAAAAACTGATCATCCTTCTACATTAGTCGTAGATGACATATTTAAAAGGATCCTACTACACCTTAATCGTCATGCTCAAGGAAACCATTATTGGAGTAAGCATTGCATTGAAAGGGTTAAAAGTAGAGAATTTTAGAAAGTGATTAAAAAGAACCAAATAGATCGAGCCCTATAAGCTCGAGATAATAAGCTCTAGATAATAATTAATAAAGGAAAAGAGCGTACGAAGATTGCATTTAGATAAGACAAAGGATTGTGAATGATGCAAAATTCTAATTTAGCACCATTGGGTTAAAAATTATCGAGGATGAAAATTTTTGATTGATTTACTTGCTAAAGCTTGAATTTAAAATGAGTGCGGAAAGATCAATTCCTATAATCCCAAGATAGGAACGACACAAGCATATTGAACGAGTGAAACTTTAAAGAAGTATCAAACTTGGGTCGTTACTCTAAAACAATTTAAGGGAGAAAATTAAACAACTAAAGCCAAGTGTATTTTGACAGTTTGAGTAAATTTTTTTGATTATCTACCAATTTAAGAAGCAACGAATGAATTGAAGGCCAATGAAAGGATGGAAATATTGAAGAGAATGAGCGGAAATTTTATGACATAGATCAGCACTACAGAGTGCTGAATGTTCTGTCATTACAAACAGAAGATTACACCAATAAAAGACAGACTTGGAAGAGCATGAAAAGATAAAGGATTCAAAAGTTCAAATTTAGCACGAGTTTGGCAAAATTTGATTAAGCACAAATCTGTCAAAATTTGAAATGAATGTTTTTACCAGAAATATTTGCGAAGAAGTATGCCAACGTTAACAGAGTAGAATTTTTTTAACAAGTGGTTGGCATAAGTATTGAAATCTCGAGGAAAAAATTAGAATAATGACGAACTAAGCTCATTACAATTTTGAAGAAAGAATGTGAACCCTATAAGAGATCGTAAGAAATGAAAATGGGAGAAAACCATGATTGAAATACTAAGAATTCGACGGGCTGAAGATAATTTCCTAAATAGTGCTCTAGAATCATTAAAATGCGTTAAGCGCAGAAATGTTACAATAAAAATTTTAAAGAAATGTCATGACATAAAATATATAAATAATGCAATAGATAATAAGGAGATACATAAGTGCAACTTTAATTTTCTTATCTAAAAATAAGGACAAAACAAAAGTGAAAATAACAAATAAATATCAAATCAAATTAAATTACAAATAAATTCATGTAGGTCAAATAGCATGTAACAAGCAAATTTGCAGGACAAATAACACAAATATGTTAAATAATACGTCCTAATATGCAGGTGATTCCTTTATGTCGGAGGTAGTCCTAAGCGTCAACTAATAGAGATTTTGATAAATTGATTCAAGATTTAATTAATGATACTACTCGATCTTAGAGTTAGAATATTCCAAACTCAATTTGGTCAAAAATTGACTTGGATCAATTTATTGTTATCTCTGCACATAATATGAAGGTCGTCATCGGATCGTAAACTCTTTTGACATAAAGGCGTTTCCTAAATTCGTCGGTTAACACCATGGGTCAAACCACCTATGGCTTATGCATGCATGGCCTAAATCAAGGGTGTCAACGCTCTATCTTAAGTTTTTATAAGATTTGGGAGGACACGAACTTGGATTTCCTATATGAGAAGGCATGTGGTCCCATGGCAGTAAAACTCCCGCGTAACCCACGTATGTGCCGACTCTCTAAAATTGAAGATTTGAAAGAATTTTGGAAAAGTACAATGTACAATCCGCGTGTACAACATGTGTGAGTGTCAATTTTTTGAAGTGGAGGAAATATGAACGGAATGTCAATTTGTAAAGCGGTAAACAAGTAAGCAATTTATACTAAACAATAGCAAGTAAACAATTTATGCCATACAAACCTGATAAAACAAGACAAAAGGGCAAACCGAATAACATATAAAAAATTATTAACCAAAGTTTGTTATGGTTAAGAATGTAATAACTCCCCAGTGAAGTCGCCAAGCTGTTATACCCCATTTTAACACGAGGTCAAAATAGTGTACAACATGTTGGACAAACTTCTAAGTTAAATAAGGAAGTCCCCACCTAATTGGTTCTACGGTCTATTAGGACGCCTATTATATACTAAGCGGTCTAAAAAAATAAAGACTTCATTTTAAGATGTATGCACCTAAAAATTCTAGGTAAGGATTCTAATTATCCTAAAGGGAAGGGATTAGGCACCCTAAAGGATCCGCTAACTATGGTTAACCGGTCAAACTTAGATTAGATGAAGCAATCGATACTGAATTAAAAAAAGATATAAGTGAGGCATTATATATCTTTTAAAATAATCTATGTTAATCATCTATAAGACAAAGATTTAACATATTAAAAATCCACTCGTTTGCAAAAAATAAATAAAAATAGCTTTTATAGTC
>NW_025892619.1:0-5025 GCF_002878395.1 Capsicum annuum
ACTTAAAATACAAAAAGATTTCCAAAGTTTGATTCCTTCTAGAGTGAAGCGACAGGCGGAACTGGTAGTTTCATACAATGAGGTGCTAAAAGAAAAGCTTCATACTGTGTATTATACCAAGAAACTCAAAGAAAATGAAGAGAGTGTTGGCTCCTCATATCATATTATGACCCAAAACGAGAAAGATGTCTCATCTCAAATGAAGGTTGACGAAGAGATAGAAGATGCCTTTTGGTGTCACCATATATCCATCAACGATGATGATTCTCAAGAGGAGAAATATGCTGAAGATGCTTCATTTCAACTTGAAGAAGGAGTAAAGGCCACAATAGATCCCCTAAATAAAGTTAATCTTGGAACTAATAAAGACCCAAGACTAACTTACCAGAGTGCATTTCTAGAAATAGAGGAGGAAGTCTCTTATATGGACATACTTAAAGAATATATGGATGTCTTCGCTTGGAGCTATAAGGAAATGCCTGGCTTAGATCCGAAAGTAGCAGTCCATCAGTTGGCAGTTAAGAATGGTGCTCGTCCTGTTAAGCAAGCCCAAAGGTGCTTTAGGCCAGATTTGGTTCCTTTGATTGAAAATAAAGTTAACAAACTTATTGAAGTGGGCTTTATTCGTGAAATCAAATATCCCGCATGGATTTTAAGTATTGTTCCAGTACGGAAGAAGAATGGCCAAATTTGAGTTTATGTCAACTTTCGAGATCTCAACAACGCATACCCTAAGGATGATTTTCCGATTCCCATACCAGAGTTGATGATTGATGCCACCACTAGTTATAAGGTAATTTCCTTCATGGATGGTTCATCCGGCTATTACCAAATCCACATGACGCCAAAAGATAAAGATCTCACTGCATTTCATATGCCTAAAGGTATTTATTGCTACAGCGTGATGCCTTTTGGTTTAAATAACACTGGCGCCACTTATCAAAGGGATATGCAGAACATCTTTGACGGCCTACTCTAATAAAAATGTTGAATGCTATGTGGATGATCTAGTGGTAAATTCAAGAAAGTGAGATGACCATTTAAAAGACCTAAGAATGGTATTCGAGTTACTTCAAAGATATCAACTTAGGATAAATCCGTTGAAGTGTGCTTTTGGAGTTACTTCCAGAAAGTTTTTTGGATTCATTGTGCGGCACTGATGAATTAAAATTGATCAAGCCAAGTTTGATGCAATTTTGAAGATGCCCGAGCCTCGAAATATTCATGAGCTAAAAAGCCTTCAAGGAAGGTTAGCATATTTAAGGAGGTTCATCTCAAACTTGGTCAGACAATGTCAACCATTTAGTCGTCTCATGAAGAAGGACACTCCATTCGAATGGGACCAAGTTTGTTGTAATGCCTTTTAGAGTATCAAATCATACTTAATGAAGCCACTGTTTCTTGTGGCGCCCATACCTAAAAAGCCATTGATACTCTACATCGTAGCATAAGAAAGGTCAGTTAGAGCACTACTGGCTTAAGAAAATAGTGAAGGCAAAGAAAACTCTCTTTACTATTTGAGTAGAATGATGACACCAAATGAGCTAAAGTATTCCCCAATTGAAAAGTTTTGTTTGGCATTAACCTTCTCAATTCAAAATATGAAGAACTACTTTCAGGCTCATGTTGTTCAGCTTATCTATAGGGCAAATCCTATCAAGTTTGTAATGTCAAAACCAGTCCTTAGTGACCAACTTGTAAGATGATACCTTTAATTTCAACAGTTTGAGATTGTGTATGTTCCCCAAAAGGCTGTAAAGGGACAAGGTTTGGCTAACTTTTTGGCAGAACACCTGATACCAGATGATTGGGAATTGAGAGATGAACTTTTTGATGAAGATTCAATGGTTATTGAAGCTAGACCCCTATGGAAAATATACTTTGATGGTGCTGCACATCGAGATAGAGCTAGTGCCGGTGTGGTGTTCGTCACTTCACGAGAAGAGGTCATCCCATACTCTTTTACACTTACAAACCATTTCTCTAATAATGTCACTGAATATCAAGATTTAATACTTGGACTTAAGATGGCAGTTGACATGAAACAACTATAATTACAAGTGTTTGGTGACTCCCAACTAGTGATCAAGCAGCTTTTGGGAAGCTATTAAGTCAGAAAGCCTAAGCTATGACCATATTATGATTACGCACAGAAGTTAATGGGGTGGCTTGGAGAAATAACCCTTCAACATGTGCCAAGGAGAGAAAATAAGCAAGTTGATGCCCTAGCTACTTTGGCCTCAGCCCTGACCCTTCCAAATCAAACACAAGTTACTGTCCGCAAAGAATGGGTAGTACTACCATCAAATGAGGATGTAGAAAATAAGGTTGAATACCTAGTTGCCATGTTTGAAGCTGTAAAAGAAGATTGGCGATAACCTTTCATAGATTACTTATGTTATGGGATACTTCCAGAAGATCCAAGGAGAAAGACTGACATTTGTCATCGTTCACCTCTCTTCCTCTACTACAAAGAAATAGTATACAGAAGATCATTTGAAGGATTACTCTTACAGTTTTTGGGAGAGGAAGAAGCAATTCCAGCTTTGCAAGAAACACACTCGGGAGTTTGTGGATCACATCAATCTAGACCGAAGCTTCATTTTCACATTAAAAAGATGGGATATTATTGGCCAACAATGGTGAAAGATTGCTTGGACTATGCTAGAAGATGCAAAGCTTGCCAATTCTATCCAAATTTCATACATCAACCTCCAGAGGTACTACACCCAACTGTAGCATCTTGGTTATTCAATTCTTGGGGAATGGATGTTGTTGGCCCACTACTAAAATATTTTGGTGCACACTTATACATCTTGGCCACGACAGGTTACTTCTCAAAGTGGGCCGAAGCTGTTGCTCTCAAGGAAGTAAAGAAAGAAAATGTTGTGAACTTCATCCAAGTAAATATCGTTTATCGTTTTGGGATTCCTCAGTACATTATAACTGATAATGGAAATCCATTTAACAACAAGATGATGAACAAAATCATTGATCTCTTTGGTTTTAAGTAACACAAGTTTTCTATGTACCATATTGCCGCCAATGGTCTAGCTGAAGCATTCAATAAGACTTTATGCAACTTGTTGAAGAAAGTTGTCTCCAAATCCAAACGAGACTGGCATAAGCGAATAGAAGAACTTTATAGGCGTATAGGACAACTTATCGTACACCGACGCAAGCAATCCCATACTTACTTGCTTTTGGAGTTCAAGCAGTCCTACCACTTGAGCGTCAAATACCTTCTTTGAGACTGGCTATTCAAGAAGGGCTCACCGATGAAGAAAATGCTAGATTGCGTCTTATGGAGTTAGAAGATCTTGATGAGAAGAGGTTGGAGTATCAACAAAATCTTAAATATTATCAAGCCTGTCTATCTCATTCTTTCAATAAAAGGGTTTGCTTGAGGTGCTTCCAAGTTGGAGATCAAGTCCTTGCAGTAAGAAGGCCCATTATAACTTCTTGTAAGTCTGGGGGCAAATTCACCCCAAATTCAGATGGACAATATGTTGTACAAGAAGGATATTCAAATGGTGCTTACAAGCTTGTCGATGTAGACGGCATGAGGATTGGTCCCATCAACACCAAGTTCTTGAAGAAGTACGATCCTTGAAGGAAGATGTACACTCCTTAAGGCATGAGTATAAACTGCATGTCTACTCCTGGCCCGCAAGATTATATAATGTGTACGGCTAAAAAATAAATAAATAAGTCTTTTAGGTTTAAAACCTCAAAAGAAGCGGCCTAGGCAAAACTTAGGATAGAAAAAAATACTCACCCAGAACTACGTTGTGACTTGATCCTCTTTACTGAGGTACGTAGGCGCTTGGAATTTTATTCTAAGTTCAGGGTTGAAAAAAATATGTTCCTACAATATCCGTCATACAAACGTCAAGTATGAAACTATTCTAATTAAATTTTGGACTTTCTCCAAATACTTGTGACTCAATGAGGGCAACCCATCAAAAGGAAATGAAGTTTTTTCAATAGGATTTGGTATACCCAAAGCCTACAATTGAGGCATAGATCGACCACACGTGCAATTATCGATTATGACGTCAAAAGCTTTAATCCTTAAGGCTTTCAAAATAAAGTTTCCAGTCCAACTCGGTTGTGAGACAAAGACGGAAAGCCAATAAGCAACAAGTTTCAGAGAGAAAAGCCAGAACTTAATATGACAACAGCAATGCATCAAAATGAGAAAGCAATTATTGGAGTTACAATTCAAAAGAAATATTAAGAATGTGCAATATAAAGAAAAGTAGTTTCCATTATAACTAATAGATTCAACTACTCAATAAAAAGGGTAAAAGAAAGCAACAAAAAGGTTTGAAGGAAGACACCTCCTAAGGCTAATCTAAGTATAGCTTATAATTGACTAAATCTTATAAAGCAGCCTCTAAGACTTTCTTTTTCTTCTCCGCGACTTTTGAATATTTTGCCGTAGCAAGGGAGATATCAGAACCCTTGGAAAACTCTTCTTCAGCTGCAGAAACTTTTGATTCCATCTCTGCAGCTTCTTGCTTGGCAGCATCTCAGCGAGCTTTCAACTTCTTCACCTTCTTTCTCGCCCTCTCAAGAGATTTGTAGATGATAGAAAATTCTTTAGATTTCTTATCCCTTTCCCTCAATACAAGATCAAAATGTTCTTTGGCTTTCAAATATAGCCCTGACTTTTTAATTATTGTGGTTTTATCAATAAGGACGGATCGTGCTTGGTCATAGGAAGTTGCAAGTCCAAAAAAAGACCCCAATAGATTTTTCAAAGGATAAATATATGTCCCCATCCCACTCATGTCATTGAGTATGAATTCGACATCATCTTGGATAGAAGAAGCACGATTCGAAGTAAGGCCTGCAAGTTTGGTATGAATACTATCCCAAGCCTTCATGATAAATTCTTTTTTAAGCTCTGAAATGACCTTCTTGCCATAAAAAATAGATATGGTTATCGTTGATTTCCGAGGGAAGTTTGAAACTACATTTTCTTTGACGTTACCGCAAGAGTTAGAAGTGACCTCTTTG
>NW_025892620.1:0-3326 GCF_002878395.1 Capsicum annuum
TCCAAAAGCTTTTATGATTTTAATTTTAAGATCTAATATACCTAGAGGGATGTTTCAAAATATGATAAATCTTCCCATACAAACTAAGCTAGTCAACAAAGTAGTAACAAACAACAAATCTTGGACACCAAAAATCCTTCTATACCGTACTAGATTATTTCAAAAAAAAAAACTTCCAAATTAGTTACATCACAAGTAAAACCCATCATAAAGTCTTCTCATCAAATTTTCTTTAGTAGTACTAGCGAATCCACAAAATTTATCTTGTTGTCAAAATAATGTACTGTCTTAATCCTATAAAATAATCAATTACTTCACACACATCCTTATTAATATTCTAAATCACTTTCACATAATCAAACTCACTAAAAACTACTGATGTATTATCTTAATCCTATAAAATAATCAATTACTACAAGCACATCCTTATTAATATTCTCAATCACTTTTACACAATCAAACTTGTTGAAAACTTCCTTCATCCATAAACTCATCAACTCAACATCAATTTACTTATTTTTGTATCAATTGATATCAGTAGCTCTCAATTAAATCTTTGAAATTTACTTCATAACTTGAAATTATCAATACCTACCATTGATCCACCATTTATTATTTCTCATAGACTAATGCCTCACTTGAGTGTCCATTGTAAAATAAGTTAGTTCTTTAAATCTTAAAGCAACGTCAAATCTCTATTATTGAAATAGTTGAAATAATTGATATCTCCCCTAACAATTAACCATTGCGCTTGTTAACTAACATATCTATTTCTGTTCATTAATTGATCGACCTTAATAGTACCACATCATAAAATCCTATTACATCTACCATTCTTCCACAAAATAACTATTGAGAAGTTCATACCCAAACCACACTATACATTTCAACCTATCAAGTAATAGTAATAAGTTAAATAAACCACTCATATCCAACCCAAAAAAATACATACCCTTGTCTTATCTCACACAAATTATTAAACATAACCTTGCTAAATAACTATCTCTACATAATCCCATAAAATTTAATTATGAAAAAAACTTTACCCTTCTTAGTTCGAAGCCATTGGCCATCTTTCTTCGATAACTCTCAACACTCGATCTTCATTCACTCTTTATATTACCCAACACATAATCAATTTATCCATTCAGAAACCTCAGTCAATTGCAAAGGTATCCCATCTCTTGACTCTAGCCAAGCAAACAAAACAAAAACTATTCAAACCACTTCATAAGATAGAAAAATATATCCTTCATAAGAATCTAGAAGTAGCCATACCATCTTAATCCTTTTTATACAACGTACTTTCTCATGCTCAAAACTTGTCCTTTTACCCAATCCAGTAATCCTTAATAATTTTAACCATTCCGTAAAGTGTTAGGATATGCAACTATCTGATTACTAAAATTAGGAATCCTTGTTGAGATATTTATAACATAAGGCCTTAGTAGAAATTTAACCTCCGTTGAAATATTTTTGTTTTCATTAAACCTAAAGAAATGCATCCCTATTATGACAAACATCATAAACTATAGTCTTCAAAGTTACCATGATTATTACTTAGTTATTCCTTTAATCATATCATTCCCAATCATTAACACTATTTCTTATACCATCTAACCAACATAAGTAGTCTTTCCACGGCCAAACAACTAACTTTAGAAATAAGACGATCACGAAGTTCTTCAAACCATCATTCAAACTTCAAAAATGAATATCCCCAAATTGTAATCTAAACCATAACCATACTAAATTTGTCTCAAAATCATAGATATATTCTAAATCTAGAAACACCATCACCTTATTAGTCTACTATTCCCTCTTAAGTACCATATCTTGAACCAAACCATATGATGTCACCACTAATTGTTTCCTTGTAAATCTAAGAATATGTCCTGAATATAAGCAAAAGAATTGAATAACGATATTTTTAAGAGTTAGGTGGGATAATTAATGCACAATAAGGAATTAAGAAATGGAATATCTTAAAGTCATGTTGCCTCATAAAGATAGGTAACAGACGACTCTGTATCAGGATATGAAACTCTACTAGACACTTGCTTTTGTACTCATGAAATTGGTAAATCTAGCCCTCTGATATCAACTTGTCAGAGCCCACAAGATTTTGGATTGTTCAGTCAATTACCCTAACCTACCATGGTAGGTAGGCCAAACTCATAAAAACATAATCCATTTAAAGTAAAGGTAATTAAAGGAATAAATATGTCTAATATTTAATAACAACTCAGAACATTAATAAGCAAATGAAAATAGAACATAGTACTCCATAAGACATCTCGAGACTCAACTATAATAAATAAAATTGCTCTAGTGCAGACAGTCATAAATAGATAAAAAAACACTATCTGGAAAAGAAAAATAGATAGAAGGTAAAGGATAGATGAAGTTAGGTCAATCTCTGTAGAAAAAACCTCACTACAACTTCAAATATTACTAAGAAAATAAGCTCTAGACATGGGGTCCACACATACAAGAATCTATATCAGAAGAATGAAAAATTAGAAATTAGTACGGTCCACTTGTACTCAATAGGAATCATGGGCCGACTGAACTTATGAAGAAAACTATCTTAACTAAAGCATGCTAAAATAATCCTATATCAAGTAATATCAGAGTTTATCTCGATCATAATAGTAGCTCAAGTAATAATACAAATGTAATGATACAGAATTATGTGCAATCAAAATTCCTACCAATATACACCGACCCTAATATTTTTCATTGTAAAGTGGGACCAATGGGTCACTCATAAAATCCATACACTCCTCATATAATCATTCATTGTATGAAATTAATAAAATAGTCATAAAACTACACCCAAAATCCTCCATCAAACTGAAAAGGTATAATATGGTGTCTCTATGTATGAACTCATACATTGAACTAATTCAGTAAAATATGGTTCATTTTCTATCAAATTCAGTGTTTCTAGTAGTATAATTCAATAATCCATAAGATGAATGCATATGCATGTGCAAAATAATATGATGAATGTAATGTCTAAAGATGGGATCAAAATCTCAGAGGATATGAACATAAGATGAATACATATACATGTTCAAAAATATCAATCAACTCATGTATACAAGCTACAAACTTCATGCTAGAAATCCCTATTTCATTTCACTAGCACGTTATAAGGCCTAATCTGGATATCACAATAACAATCCATATCAATTATCATGATAATCACTAAGTTTTTTATATCTATAGCATGCTTTACATGATAAGCTCTCATCCAAGGAAAGTTGAAACATGTTAACCCTTAACCTACATCAAAGCTAAAGAAGTTCACCAAAAAAAAA
>NW_025892621.1:0-2349 GCF_002878395.1 Capsicum annuum
CTATCTCAGTACTGGATTGGTAGCAATTATTATATGTAAACTCTGCCAAAGCTAGATATTACTCCCACTAACAACCAAAGTCTATCACACATGAGTAGAGTATATCCTCTAAATTCTAAATAGTCTTCTCTAACTTACCGTCAGTCTAGGGGAAAAAAGTTTTACGAAAATCAACCTGAGTACCCAACTTCTCCTGAAAAGTCTTCCAAAAGTAAGATATGAACACTGAACCTCGATCTAAGATGATAGATAATAACACACCATAAAGACCACTATCTTATGAATATTGATACAGTCTAAGATCTTAGTACTAAAAGAAACCTAAAACAGAATGAAATAAGAAGATTTGGTCAACTAATTTACTATAACCCAAACACTTTCAACTAATAAGAAGCATATGCAATCTTATTATCCTTCTGCATCAAGACAACACCTAACCTAACACTTGAAGCACTACAAAAAATGGTAAATCCAATATCTTCCAAGGGTAAAGTCAATATAGGAGGTTAAGTCAACAAATCTTGAGCTTTTGAAAGCTCACCTCACAAGCATTAGACCACTGTAAAGAAATCTTCTTCTAAGTAAACTTAATAAATAAACCTACAATAGATAAAAAATAACCTTAACTAAATAACACTTATAACCTGTCAAACCAACAAAACTCAACATATCAATAGGCGATATAGGCCTAACCCAATCATGAACCTCTATAATCTTGGCCAGGTTAACCATAATACCATCCTTAGTCACTGTATGATCCAAGAAAAAAATAGCTTCTAACAAAAACTTATACTTGGAGAACTTATTATACAACTTGTCATACCTTAATCCCTGAGTTACAATTCACAAATGCTCCTTATAATCATCCTTGCTCTTGGAATTAATCAAGATATCATCAATGAATAAAATAAAAAAAGAGTCAAGATACATGCGAAATAACTAATTGATTAACTGTATGAAAGTCGTAGGGGCATCGGTCAATCCAAAAGACATGACCAAAAAATAATAATGACCGTACCAAGTCCACAGGTTGTCTTTAGAATATTAAAAGATCTAATTCTCAATTGGTGATACCTGGGCCTCAAATCAATCTTTTGAAGCACCTTGAAATTGGCCAAATAAATCATCAATACGAGAAACAAGGTACCTATTCCTAACTTTCACCCTGTTGAAAGATCAATAATGAATACACACTAGCATTGACCCATCATTTTCCTTTACAAATAAGACAAGAATACCCCAACATTATACATTAGGTTGAATAAATCCTTTATCTAATAACTCCTACAACTGATCCTTCAATTTCTTTAACCCTAATAGGGCCATCTTATAATGTGGAATAGAATTGGTCCTGATGCCTAGCTCAACATCAAAAGAAAAGTCAATATAGTAAATTGGAGGTATACTAGGTAAATCCATAGGCAAAACATCCATGATTTCATGGACAATGCAAACAAAACACAAAGAAGGAGGTGAAGCAACACTAGTATTATGAATATATGCCAAATAAGATAAATATCCCTTCTTAACCAAGTGACGAGCCTGAAGAAAAGATATAATCCACTTGGGACCCAAATAAAGCATACCTTCCAAGCTATTATTGGAACACCTAGCAAGGAAAAAGTCATAGTCTTTGCATAACAATCTAGGACAACATGATAAGGAGCTAACCAATCAATACCTAAGATGATATCAAAGACTATTATATCAAGGACAATTTGATCAACCTAAGTCTCACGCCCAACAAAAGTCACAACACAAGATCAGTACACCCAATCCGCCATTAAGGAAAATCTCCTATGAGGGTAGATATATATAGAGGCATATCAACAATCTCATCAGAAAAATCCATAATCAAAGAAAAATATATAGACACTTAGGAGAAAGCTGATCCCAGATCAAATAATATAGACGTCGATATAAAACAAATAGGAATGACCACCTAAAGCTACTGAACTAGAATATTCACTACCTAAATACTGCAAGGCTACATTCATGAACCTACTATGAGACCAAGGAAATCATTTAGCATCTCTACCGCGAGGAGTGTGACCTTTGAACTCACCTACTGGGGCACACTCTTGGCGCCTCCCTGAAATCCTCAATGAATAGTCTCATTCATCTTACATAATCCACTATACTCTGAAATTATGCTCCATACATAACAATCTAAGTCATAGCTCACTGAAGAGAAACATCCAGCCCCTTCATAAACTTCTAAATATTCTCAGATTTGATAGCAATGCAGGTATAAGAAAACTAGACAAGGCATGGAAATATGCCTCATACTTCATAAAAAACATGTAGCTCTACTCTAAGAAATCGAACTTATCTCACCTCTTACCCCTC
>NW_025892622.1:0-1285 GCF_002878395.1 Capsicum annuum
AAGAAATATAAAGTGATGGCACACTTGACCTTTCAATGTGATGTTGAGGTCTGTCATGTAAATATAATAAATTTCATAGTGCTAGAATGAGCTTCTAATGAAAATTTATGAAGTATGTGAATATGATTATAATTCATTTTTTGAAGAGAATGAGATTTGTGATAAACATCGTTAATGCTCGATCATTCTTGAAATAAATGTGTCAAGATAAGATAAAAATTATTAATAAGGACATGCTGATGCATGGTTGGATAAATGTCACATATCACCTCTACGAAAGGTTTGAAAAAAATAAAGAAAATTTTATTTTGACATAAACGATCATTGATCGTGTACTTTTAGTATAGCATAAATATTTTTGATATAATTGCCAAAGGGTAAAAGCAAGAAACAAGTCTTGCAATATAATGTTTTATGATTATGGTCGAACTTATATGATTTTCTCCTTGAATGAGATGTTCACCATATGAATGGTGTGTGAAATGTGTGTAGTACACGAAATTAATTGAGAGCTCCAAAAGAGTTTGTGTTACTATCTGGAGGAATGCAATTGTTCATAATATTGAGTTTGTAGTAAGTCTCGAAAGAAGAGAAAATGGTCAAATACTCCCCCCCCCCCCAACCTTTACCCTAAACCCAACTGCACACTTATACTTTGAGAAAGTCCTATTACCCCCCTGAACTATTTTAAAATGAAATTATTACCCCTCCAATGCTGACATGGAAAGAGAGTGTGTTTCACTCCCTTTAAAGAGAGTGAGAAAGAAAATATTTTATTAAAAATTTATTTTTAATATTTTTTTAAATAAATATATATAGTTTTAATTATTATTTTTCTTTCTTCTTCCATTCTTCTTCTTCTTCTTCTTCAATTCTTCTTCTTCTTCAATGGCATCCAAGAATGACAATTAATTCTCCTCCTCCTCCTCCTCCTCCTCCTTCTTCTTCTTCTTCTCCTTCTACTTCTCCTTCTTCTTCTTCTTGTTCTTGTTCTTCTCCTCCTCCTCCTCCTTCTTCTTCTCCTCCCCCTTCTTCTTCTTCTTCTTCTTTTTCTTCTGCTTCTCCTCCTTCTTCTCCTCCTCCTTTTTCTCCTCTTTCTTCTCCTCCTCCTTCTTCTCCTCCTACTCCTCCCCCTTCTTCTCCTCCTTCTTCTCCTTCTCCTTCTTCTGATATTCTTCCTACTCCTCCCCCTCCTTCTCCTTCTCCTCCTCATTCTCCTCCCCCTTCCCCTTCCCCTTTTTCTTCTTCTTCTTCTTCTTCTTCTTCTTCTTCTTCTTCTTCTTCT
>NW_025892622.1:1385-2206 GCF_002878395.1 Capsicum annuum
TTCTTCTTCTTCTTCTTCTTCTTCTTCTTCTTCTTCTCTTCCTCCTCATCCCCCTCCTCTTCCTCCTCCTCCTCCTCTTCTTCTTCTTCTCCTCCTCCTCCTCCTCCTCCCCCTCCTCCTTTTTTTCCTCTTCCTCTTCCTCTTACTCTTCTTCCTCTTCCTCTTCTTCCTCAATGGAGAGTCTTAAAGATCAACCTAAATGCCAGTGCACCTAGCCAACTTCTTGTTTAGTGGGTGCTTTTGCATAATTTATACCTATTTTCGTATATATTTTAATGTAATTATACCTATTTTGCGTCAAGTTTAGTGGGTACCGAAGTACCCAAAAATTATACATAGGTTCGCCCCTGAGTTCAAGAGAAAACAGTCTAAGAAAGACGTAATGAAAATACAAGAGATAATAGATAGTATCGAGAATAACAAATAGTAAAAAGAACTATTACTCCACCGGAACAATACTCCACTCGAATTATACAAAACAATAGATAATAACATAAATTAAAGAAATAAATATTTTCAGAAGTACATCTTTTTTTGGTAAAATTTTCAAAAGTATTGTTTGAAAAATACTATACTCACTTTTTTCGAACCCCACCATATTCCTTTTTCCTAGCCATACTTTCATAATTAATGAGAAAGATCAAATTGCATGTAGGTCCAAAACAAGAAGTTGAAGATAGGATATGATTTAAATAACTAAAAGAATTTCAAAAAATATCTTTATTCAAAATGAATTTACAAAAATACCTCTACCATTTTCTTTGATTTTTCCACTCTTAGAAAAGAATTTACCATGTTTATCGAAAATATGAATAATTTTT
>NW_025892623.1:0-5498 GCF_002878395.1 Capsicum annuum
AACTTGAAGGGAAAAATCTAGTGCATAAACCAGATTTTTCTACAATATAAATACCCCTTTTGGCCCTTTTTGCTCATTTTTCATCTTGCCTCTTGGGAGTTAAACCCTAAAATAGTGTGGGAGCTTAAAATAAAATTTGTGAGAGCTTGAGAAGCTAGATTAACACCTATTTCTTGGTTTTACTATGGATTTAAAGTAAGAATTCACCCATTTCTTAGTAAATTCTTGATTAATTTCTCAAAACCCCAAAAAATCTTAGGGCTTGATTTTAAACCAAATTTCACTTCTTTTCACTTGAATAATATTTTTATTTTATAATTACTAGTGTTTCATCAATTTAACCTTCAAAACAACTCCGATTCTTAATTTTATTTTGGATTTCAAAGATTTTACCCAATAAAGCTTAAAAATATTTTTTCTTCAATTTGTACCTTATTTTGGACTCAATTTGACTTGGGTTTTCATCTATAGATTCCAAAAAATATGGAAAACATGTTTTTGAATTAAAGATCCAATTTTCCCTTCTTTTTTGGAAAGCCATTTCGGGGGTCGGTTTTGACTCCGAAAGAAAAGTAGTCAATATGGGTGTTGTTGGTTTTGTTATGATGCGCAGATTCCACATATAATATTTTTAGTAGAGTTCGGGATTATTCATGAAAAATAAGGTCGTGGGTTCGAAGTGTAGCAGATCGGTTTTGGCTTTTGAGGTAGGTTATGGCTTAACTCTTTTAGACTGGACTGGGTAGTAAATGATGGTGCAAAATGCATGTTAAGGGTGGAAACTAATCATGAAAAATGGATATCTTTGTGTTTTGATAATGGGAGGGGGGCTATATATGATGTAATTATCGAAATTAAGATATTATGTGATGTATGTGACTGTGTGGAGTGCTATGTGATGTTGATATACTTGAATACATGTGAATAATTATATTGTGTGGTTGAAATATCTACTGTTGAACCATTGGTGTATTATGATACATTCATACTTGTTGGTATATGATACATGTGAAAATTCATGGATAAAACCAAAATAATGAGTGAATATTGACTCACATAGATGTGAAAATGTATCATTATGGTTGGTTATGAAAATGTATCATTATGGTTGGTTGTGGAAATATTTCATGTGGTTGACTGTGGAAATATTCATTGTGATTGGTTGTGAGAATTACATCTCATATTATACCCATTCATGAAACATTGGTACCACTGTGGCAACCTTTGAATGAAACCGACAACACCTTTTTAAAATTCCCCTCGAGGGATGTATCGGGGAGGAGATATTAAAACACCTTATAAAACTCTTTTTGAGGGATCTGTTAGAAAGTAGATATGAGATATGTGGATTGTATACCGGTTAACGAACCCCCCATGGGTCCTGTGTTGGGAGACTTACCTCCATAGGTGTATACGGGGATTGTGTGATGATTCCAGAGGTTTTACGACAACCTCGTGCATCATCATCATCATCATATACATTGTACTTTCTTTATTGTGTTTATATTGTGTTGTATTTCCATATTGACTTGCCATTTATTGAATTGTCTTATCTTTTTTTTTGTTGTATTTGATGATCTTGTATATACATATTCCCCCGTGTTCTTCTTATATGTGATATAATGGATAATTTTATTCCATCTGGTTGTGATGTTGCAGTATATGTGAAGTATTAATACTGTTAGTGCATGCGGTGTAGGCTACTGTTGTGGGACATATTTTGTTTGCCGGTGATGTGCCCTTAGTGTATATTTTATATGCTTTATTTACTACTTTGCTTAGTCAACCTATGATACCTACTGAGTACAAGTGGACCGTACTCATGCCTACTGTACCCTTTCGGTGCAGGTCCTAGCTCAAGTATGCCTCAGCTTGATCGACTCGAGTGATTATTGGAGTTTCCAAGGTAGTGGTTAGACATTCATGCATCCAGAGTTCACCTCTATCCTTCTATAGTAGTTATGTTTTTATTGGTATTTGGAGATAGATATTGTTCCTTTGTGGTTATTTTTCTGACGTATTTGACTTCTAGATTGTATTAGTAGTTTTTACACTATTGACACCTAGTGCATCCATTCCATACACCATCTCAAAAATTTCTCCTTGGGAGGTGCCTCTAGGATATGTACAGGTACGGGGCTCTACTGTACTGATGCATCATGGGAAGGATGCTTGATACCCTCATAATATTAGGGTACCTATGTCTACTGTACATGAGTAGTGGTACCCGGATGACTTCTCCTGCACAACCTTATCAAATGAATCCTGGGACCCCTTCTCAGATTGGGGATCACAAGCAGAAACCTGTGGAGTAGAATTAGACTCTGTCTCTTCATCATTATTATCATCAACCGGTTGAAAAGTGTGTGGGGGTGATATCCATTCGAACTTCATCTTGGGCTGGGCTACAGCTATCTGAGCATCTTGGTGCGTGTGTTCTCTCATAACTCTTCATATCACCCCAATTATAGTGTCTATACTACGCTGCCTCGGGTACTCCTCCAATGAACCACTACGCTCAGAAGACTGCCCATATCCTCAAAGTACTGGCCTTCATCTTTTTCACCACTTTAGGTGCCATATGTACCTAAAAAACCAGTCGTTAGTTTCCAACAAAAGTGATATGTAGCAAAAGTTGAAGAAAAACTCAAAATTCAAAAAGTTTGAATTTTTCCTATCTCACACCCTATAACCTATTTGGAATTCCAAAAAGTCCAATGCACGCATACTTATCATAATTCATATCTTTTAAAGCACACAAACATGCTCAACTGTTGTTATTACTTTCATTAATTCATGTTCAACTTCCGGTTGTGGCCTAACTTTTGATTTTTGTTCAAAACAAGGCCCTACATTAAGGTTTTAGGAGACTTCACCTCTCCAACATACAAGCATGATAGATTCTATATATTTTGCGATGGAATACATGTATCAACTTGTTTAAATAATAGAAAAGCCAATATGTAACCATTAGAAGCTGATAAAGTTACCTTTTATATAAAGAACCAGAATAGAATAATGAAGAAGTCTGACAATCCAAAGTTGGAATGTGTTTGTAGCATGTTGGAATAAGTTGGTATCTCAAATAAGTGACAATTTAGCCTTTACTTAATTGTGGAGTTATTTTGTGTTTTAAGTTGAAAGTTTGAATTCAAAGAGAAAATTAAAGTTTTGAGGATTTGAATGAATTAAAATGGGGGCAAGAATGTTTTTATATAGGTGGAGGGATGGTTTAGGTCATATTTAAGTGTTGGTGGGCCTTAAATTTTAATTAAAAAGTTGGTCCAAAATCTAACCTAACCACTGCTTTTACCTGTAACCACCATCCGTGGTCTGGCTATGGGCGCATCTACTACCTGCAGCCAGTAGGTTCTGGATGTAGGTGCTGGGCGTAGGTGCCAAGCCAAAGATTTTGGTCTTCTTTTCTACAACCTGGACTTGGCGTTTTGATATTTTTCTAGATACTTATGGTCACGCAACCTAAATTTTATGTCCCAAAAGTAAAACTAGATGCCGAAGTCCATAACTTACCATTTTTCATCCTCAAAATTTCAAGTTTTAAACTTATTACTCAACTTACCTTGTGGGGCTTTTGACCCTGATGGGTTGATCACTTAGTCCCCTTACCTAGAAATCGATAAATGTAGCAATTTTTACCATAGTTCGGGTAAGTTCATAAGCTAAAATCCTACAAAAATGAAAAACAACAAAAATGTGAACACTAAAAATAGTGGGTTGCCTCCTACTCAGCACTTACTTTTATGTCGTGACACAAAATGGCTATGTTGATTATTCATACTTCACCGACAAGCCCATGGGTTACCTTCTATGCAATGCTTGATTTAACTTCGTGGAACTGCGGGTGTATCTTGACTACTCAGAATTTATCAAGATACCCATAGGAATATCCCTTAAGGTCATCAATACAATCAATCACCGATACTACCCTCATTTTTGTTGCCAGATTTATTGACTTTCAGATGATGAATGTTGCCTCCTCACCATTGACTCAAAATTTCAGCTTACCTTTCTCCATGTCAACCATAGTTCTTCCTTTGGCCATAAATGGTCTTCCCAATATAATGGGCTTCTCATTGTTAACCTCATAGTACAGGATCATAAAGTCTGCCAAAAAGATAAAATTATCCACCATCACGATAACATCAAAAGAGATTCCCATAGGCTTTTTTATTGTGCGGTTAGCTATTAATTGCCAAATCGAAGTTGGTTCCAGAGGGTTCAAGACCAATTGCTTGAATACGGCCAGCAGCATCAAATTAATGCTTGGTCCTAAATCACATAAGGCTCTGAAAAATCGGGATGACCCAATAGTGCATGGTATAGTGAATGCACAAGGATCACTCTTTTTCTGCGCCAAACACCTAGTCGTAACTGTACTGTAGTGGTGCATACCATAAACATCCTCAAATGTCACTCCTTTTTTCCTTGTGAACAACTATTTCATGGACCAAGAATATCTAGGCATCTGCTCTAATGCCTTTAGAAGAGGTATGATCAAGCTCAATTCCTTCAACATATTAATGAATTGCTTAAACTTAGCTTTCTCTTTCTTTTGCCTCAAACTCTAAGGGAAAGGTAGGTGTAGTCTCAAAATCTGTCTAATTTTTATCTCAATGATCGTACCCATACCTTTGTCTTCAGTAGCTTTACCTTTATCACTTGTTACCTTTTCAAATTTGACAATAGGTGTCTTATCATCAACATCTTCTACAGCAGGTCGTGGGGGATCCATAGTAGTGATACCACTCCTATGGTAATAGCAAGTATGTGACCATCAATTTTAGAATTTTACATCGTATGGATCAGAAGGGTACCTGACTACCTCTAGTTTAGAGTTGCTGACATCTACCCAAACTGGTGCTCCAACTGCTTGATAACAGTGGCATTTGACTCGACCTTCTGGGTCAGTCCTGAAGTATCGGCCTTAATCTCCTTATGGCTGATCTTTTCATTTTCTTGACCCTTTACCAGCCTAGCCATCATCATGTCCATTCTAGATTCTACATCTCATCTGCCAGGTGGAATCTATGTATCTTTCTTTTCTCTGTAGTCATCCTTTTTCATCAATTCACTATCTCCTTCTCTGCTTCAGTCTATGTATCTATCATAATATTTCTGACCTTGGTTCCCTTGCAAATGGGCTTAAAAACCCGCCAACTTACAATCTAGATAATTCACTTTCTCCTCCAATTCTGACTCATAAGCTTTGGAAGCTAACCCCTATGCTGCTACTGTATTTACCTTCTCTGAAGATGCGACTGCAAGCTGCTTTATAAGTACCCAAACATAAATCCTTAGCAATGCAATCTTTTTTTCAAAAATCCGACTTTGCCAATGTATCCGAAATGTCAAATTTAGTATGGTTGCATAGTTCATTTGCATATATCGGACTCCAAACGGATTCTGGACACCCCGTCGAAGTCCGGGGTAAACTTGAAGGGAAAAATCTAGTGCATAAACCAGATTTTTCTACAATA